>NW_020885017.1:377513-386272 GCF_003945725.1 Corapipo altera | reverse complement strand
ACAGAGCCCTGTGCCTTCACACACACACACAGAGCCCTGTGCCTTCACACACACACACAGAGCCCTGTGCCTTCAGTCACACACACACAGAGCCCTGTGCCTTCACACACACACAGAGCCCTGCGCCTTCAGTCACACACTCACACACAGCCCTGAGTGTTCACACTCACACAGAGCCATTCGCTGCTGGGGCCCCTCGCCCCCCACCTCCCGAGGCACCTCCAGGACCCCCCGCTCCGCTCGCCCTCAGGAGGCACCGGGTGCCGCTCCCAGGGAGCTGCAGGGACGCTCCCCCGAGACACCCGCGGCAGAACCGCCCCCAGTGCGCGCAGGGGGAGCCCCCATCACTGCACCCCCACATCCTGCAGACCCCGTCCTGCTGCCTCCAGGGAGAGCCCCCCCAAACGTGGGGCCTCCCCACTGTCCCCCCTGCCCTCACCCAGCGGGACCAAGGCTCCTCACCCAGAGCAGCCGCTGCCGTGTCACCCCCCGGCTGCTCCCACAGTCCCCGCAGCGCTGCCCCATCACCACAGGGACCCCTTCGCTGCAGCCCCCGCAGCAGGGCCCGCACCCCCCACTGCCCGTCCCCGGCCATCACAGCGGGGACGCGCCCCCCGCCCGCACGGCCGGGCCCGCACCCGCCCCGCACGGCCCCCGTAGCCCCGTCCCCGCCACAGCCGCAGTCCCCTCACCCGCTTGCGTGGTGTCGCTCAGGTCGCAGCCGCTGCCGGGGAAGTCGCGCAGCTTCCTCCCGCTGAGGCAGAGGATGCCCGAGCTGCCCGCCTCCTCCAGGGCCCGCTCCAGGCTGCGCACCGTGTGCGGCTGCGGCAGAGCGGCCGCGCCCCAGTGCGGCCCGGCCGAGAAGGAGAGGGTGAGGTGTGCGGGGATGCCCAGCCCCGCCGCTCCGCTCCCGCCGCCGCTCCCGTTGTTGCCGCCGCCGCCCCCCTGCCCGGCCGCCATCTTGACCGGCCCCTCCACAACAACGGCCGGGGCCGCCCCGCCGCCGCTGCGCACGCGCCGAGGGGCCCGCAGGGGGCGCCGCGCGAGGGGAGGGCGGGGCTTCCGAGCGCCCCTCGGCCGCTCCCACCAATCCGCGGCGGAGCCGGGGGCGAGGGGGCGTGGCCTCCCAGAGGCGGTGCCTGAGGGCCGCGAGGGGGCGCTGCCGGCGCTGAGGGAGCGGGGTGGGAGCGGAGCGGGGGGATCCCGGGAATGGGAAAATCCCGGGAACGGGGGGTCCCGCAGCCGGGCCCGGGCTGAGGGGAGCCGTGAGAAGGGTTCGGCGCTGACAGAACATGGCAAACATTTGCTGGGCAGCCCCGGCGCCGGTGGGAGCGTGTCCCTGCCCGGCCCGGGGCGGATCGGCTGTGCCCGCTCCCTGAGGCACCGCTCAGGTTTGGGGTCGGGTCTGCGGCACCGCAGATCCTCGGCCGCTCCTCATCCAAAGGTCACCTGCGCCAGGTGCATCACAGCATCCATCGCTTCTGCCCTGAAAACCCGTAAGGACAGCGCCGGCCAGGGACTGCGGATCCCCGCTGGTGGCAGGGAAAATCCAGCTAGGAGTCGTCCATGGCAGAACAAAGGGAATGGGAGTGCGGGGGTCACCCTGAAATGGGTTAGGGAACACTCGCAAAAGCCTCAGAGACGCGAATGCTTGTGACTCAGAATGTGAAAGGGAAGTGGTGAGGCATAAATCAGAAGCTGGTTGCAATGTCCGGGGCCCAGTTATGTGAGTGAAATGCTACACAAGTGCTGGAACACCATATGGATGGATAATTGCCTTTGTTACCATGTAATCTGTACGGGTTAGGTCTACATACTTATCTGTGAAAAATTACTCTCGAGGCATGATTAGGAAATGCCAAAGAAAGGCTCATAGACCCATTTTTTAATGGAATTGTTGTGGATTTGATAAGCAGAATCTGCCTTTGTGCCTTGATCCTCCTGAAGGCCCTGAATTCTTGAATTGTTTTGGGGTTTTGTTTTTTTGCATGCATACATCATGCCTAATTTTGGGATCTAAGGGAAATTCTGTCTATAAGCAGTAGGGAAGAGACTGCCCTTCAGTCAGCAACATGTCTCTCAGAGACAATTATCAGTCGAAAGAGGAACAGCCCTGAAATACTATGTCGGGTGATCTCTGGCTGAAATTCAGCAGAACCAAATGAGCCAGGATCAGTAAGAAGGTACTAAAGAGTGAAGGGTTCAATCCTGTGGTGCAGTGTTGGATGGACTTTGGGATCACCGTGTCCCAGCAAACAGATTCCCCTTCCAACAACAAGGCCTATGTGCAAAATGCACTTGTGGTGGGGAAAGGGCTCCCATTGTCACCTGCAAATACTGTGGCTTTCTGCTTCCTCTAACCTGGGCTACTTGTGGGGGCTGTGGGATTCAAGCTTACAGATGACTATCTACCAATCAGTCTGCCTGGGCCAGAGCTCCTGCTCTTGCCCTGAAAAAGCTGATTGTTCCTTGGGTTCACAGCAAGAAAATCAGACAAACCTCTATAAACACTGCTGAGTGCTGCCCTCGGTTGAGGTTCCAGCCAGAGAGGGTGGAGGGTGAATAAACCCAGACTGGTGTCGGGCCAAGTGTGTAGGATGATTTTGCCTGCAGACGTGGAGCAGGAGGTACAGTGCCTCTGCAGCTGGCAGGAGTGAGGCAGAGCAGCAGCCAGGGCCAGCTCCAGCATCTAAATTCTACTAAATGTTAGAACTAGTTGCTCTGAGTTTCCAAAGCTGGTGTCTTGGCACGGGGCCAGCTCAGAGCTGCAGATTTGCTGTCCTCCCTCTCAGCCACATCACTCAGCCACTTGCTGTTCAGAGCCCAAGTTAGACAGAGAAAGGGGCTCAGCTCTCTCTGGATGAAACAGGCCTGACAAATTGTCAGAAGAAGACTCAAAACACCATTTTGTCACGCTGGAGTTCTCACGTACGAGGGGGCCTTTTTATCCTTAACCAAATGCTTGCTGTGCCTGCAGGTGCTCCTACTGAGGAGCAAACCCAGCTCACTCAGTTTGCTCAGACACATGCTCACATCTTCAAAGGCACTGGAGTGTCCCCTACAACAGGCTGGGAGCAATGTCTGAGGCTTTTCCTAACCAAAAATCCCCAATTTGCAAACTGTCTCGAGCAAATTGCTGCTCACTGGGGCAAAAGCTTGAAAACTGATTGCACGTTCCTGTGGTGGAGCAGATTTACCTGTGGGGGTCATTTATCACCTCCAATAGCTGCAGAATCAGAACAGATGTCTGGAGCACTAAAATCTAATTACTTTTATTTATACTGGATTTCACAGCCTTTCAACAGTTCTTTCTTCCCATGCCCCCTCTTCTTTGTAATTCCACAAGTAAAACCAGAGTCACTAGTCTAGGGGCAGAAGGCTTCCCAAAACAACCTTCCTGGCATAGTAAGCAGTAAGGCAGAGCTGTGTCATCCCTCAGTTTCTCCTATAAAACAGAGATGGTTGCATTTCCTTATTTATTTTGGCAGTTAAGGTGCATACAAGAAGAGGTGGAAATGCTCAGATGTTGTCATGAGACTGCATAAGACAAAGATATTTTCTTGGTCCCATGCCAGGCAGAGCTGATGTTTCAGGAGTTTGAAGATTTCTGAAAATCCCACACTTCCATGAAGAGCTTCAAGTTTGAAAGTCTTTGCGGTTACCCATATCTGCTCCAGACAAGATAAAAACTCATAAAGATATGACACCAGCAGGCTCTTACAGCTCATGTTAATGCCTAGAGGAATGAGATCTAGATCAGGCTTTGATCTATCTAACTTCCAACATGGAGTGCAAGATGTGGTTGCTCACAAATCTTGCAAGGACGGTTGACCCAAGCCATGCTCAGAGCAAGCGTGAGTGAGAGCTGCGTGCCCGTCCTGCTGCTCTGCCTGTGCTGCTCCCACAGCTCTTGTCACCCCTGCTCAGCATCATTGCTCACAGCTCCAAATGTCCCCAGAGCCCTGCCTGCTGGAGAGAGCCACACAAGGCCAATCTGTACTGGCAATGTCGGTGTAATACTGATTGTGACAGGAGGGAAAGCGAGAGTGGAGTCTGTGATCTCTCCCCGTTACCTTCGACACCCTGCAGTGTGTGCTGCAGGCTGTGGCCCAGGGCAGGGCAGGGCACGAGGCAAGGACATGAGTGCACAGTGATGCAGCTGAGGTGCTGCCCAGGGTGTTGTGCAGTGTGATGCTCCCTCGACACCCCCGCAGTGCCTGCAGGCCTCTGCCAGGCAACACGAGCTCTGGGCACCTGAGGCCAAGCAACAGGAATTGTCGAAAGCACAGAGACCCCTGAAGTTTTCGGTGTGCCTGAGTTAAGTACTCAAGCTGAACACACAGCAGGGCTTTTTCAACCTAGATTGCCATTTGCTTTGAGAAATTAAATCCTCCTGAGATGTCAGCACTGACCTTTTTTTGCATCCTCCGGATATTTTCTTGCTTTAAGCAATTAAACTCCAGAGCTTTCCTGCTGTTCTTGCTATGCTTCTTTATGAGTAGCCTCAGTCCTCCCCCATGGATGAGGCTCTGAGATAACACAGTGACTGTTACTTCAATGCTCCCATGATCCTGGTACCACCTCCTTGATGCCTCTTTGCGCTTACTTTGCATTTCAGTGCATGCTCTATTCCTCATGGATACTGCTTTTTTTCTTCAAGACCTGCAAGTGTCCACAGCTTCCCACAGGCAGTTAAAATAATCTCCAAATACCTGGATTCAAGATTCATACTAAAGTGGCATCATTTGACTCACTTTGAAAGCAAAGAAAGCAAACTATACATATAAACCTAATTAGGTCAAAAGGCAAATGACACTCTGTCCATGCTAAAGGGCAGTCATTTACCTAAAATTTTAAAGAGCTAGAAATAGCTCAAAATACTCCAGCTTCTGATGCTTGAACAGAAAAGAAGCAAACAGAATTCTGTTTAGCTGCTTTGGGGAGCAATATCTGTTCTTAACAGTCTTTTTGTACAGACCACAAGGGATAAGATCCATTAATGGGAAGATTCCTGGTACCTCTCCCACTGGGAGCATCTATTCATTGCACAGCTAGCAATGCTTCCCTGAGCACCAGAAAATACAGTTCTGAAGGCAGGGGGGAGGGCAGCACCTCCCCTCAAGCATGTCATTTCAAGCACCACCTATTCCAACTACATGCACTGGAAATACCTCCTTGTGGTGCTGCAGAGGCCTTTGTCCTTTACTGGATCACTCTGGTCTGATTTCAAACAGGATTTGTGCATTTATTCCATTTTGAATAACTTCTTTGCTGTGCAGTACCATACTTACCTTGCTTGTTTTTTGGTGAGATTAGAAATGTAGCCCTTTCAATGAAAGTTTACTTTAATATTGAGAGAGCCCTAAAAGCAGCATAAACTGGAACTACTCCACAACAGTGAGCAGCATGTGGTGTATCTGTGGATCTTCATTTACTGGTTATATTTACAGGTTGCACTGAAGCTACCAACTCCCTGTCATCCTGTGCACATGGTTTTTTTATGGGATGACTTTGGGGACTTTCTGCACAGTCCAGAGGTACAGTTTATGGGTATCATAAGAGTAGTTTCACATGAGATTGCAATTTTAATACACATACAGAGAGACAGAGGGGGAGAAAAAGCCAACACCACTTTAAATACCTTGCAGTTTTACTGTAGGCAGGCTGCATGTGCTAAATGTGTAAGAAGCCAAGCATGGAATTTGTCATTATCTGTGGTTGAGCAGTTGTTTTCCCTGAGCTGAGCTCAAGGACGTGTGCACCTCAGCCACTTTATACCATCCAGTCAGAACTTCTGCATAAAAACTGAATTACCATTCATCAATGTAGCTCATTCTGGGAATTGGTAAAATAAAGAAATACTTTTCTTCAGAAAGCCTAAAGAAGAGTTTTGTTTTCTTCCATCTTCTCGAGAAGATGATTTTCAAGTGGCGACATATGGTTCTAAGGCCACGTTCAGCACCTAACAATAAAACCCAACATCTTTTTAGTGGTGGTTCACCAGTTTTGGAGCAAGCTATGGAAGCTGTGCTGCTACCAGTGTGCCTTGTGAAGAGCTGATGGTCCTGTGGTTCTCACGAATTAAAAGGCCTAAACATCCCCCTTGTGGGCAAAATCCAGAGTGTCACAGAAGCGATCACAGTTTTGGCCCGTTAAAATAAACACTTGTTTATGCTTTGAGCAAGTCTGGGAGAGGCTGGAGAGCTTCCATACCCTCAGATACAGATATGTACATGCAGACGCTGATCTTCCACTGATACATATTCCTACGGCCATCCAGCCTTACTTTCCAAGAAAAAGCATTTATTAGCAATCAAGTCATGTAGTTTTGGGTGCATTTCACTGAAAGAGAATGGTCATATATTTTGTAATTTTGCATTAAATAACTGGTGATGTGAGGTACCCCTGGGAACAACAGACAAAGTGGCCAGTGGTTAATTTTTAGATCATGGTGTAAGATTTATTGCAACAACAAATCATCACAAGTTATTTAACATGTCGAAGATTAACTAAATCTATTGAGAGGCTGAGAAAACATTTCAGATGATACAAGTGTTGGATTGCTGACAGGTGCTCCCTTCTCCCACTGAGTTCTATTTTTATTTAGTTTCAGCTAAAAGCCTTCTGGGGTTCCTTGGGGTTTCATTATGTGACAAGAAGAGCACCTGATAAATTGAAAGGCCCAGTGACCCTAATTAACACTTGCTCTTTGTGAACAACTTGGTTATGCCTGTGCCTAACAAGGGGAAGGAATACCTGGCACCTTTGACAGAGATGCCCCAGTGTTCTCTGAAGGCTCAGCTTGAGGCTTGTTGCCACAGTATCAGTGAGTCAACACAAACCAGTTCTACAGGAAAGTGCAATTTTCTTTACTTTTCTCCTTGTTCTTTTACTAATCCTACCTTTCCATTGCGAAAGTCACATTCCTGACATTCCTTTCTTAGGATGCAGGGTCAAGTCTGTCTGCCAGACACCTGCAGCCCTCTCCAGTGGAGGGGGATTATGCTTTAGAGGAGGTTCTGGCTCTTCAGGCCTTTTCACCAACTCCAGCATGTGTCACCCACACTGTTAATGTGAGAAATTGCTCAGAACTGAGATAATGGCAGTGCTTGGACATACTAAGCAAATGGGACATTTGCCAAGATGTTAAGAGTCAGAGTGGCAGTTGAGAGAGAACAGAATACATATCAGCTCATACTTTCCAGATGCAGAAATATGGCTTGGAAAGGTTTTATCACTGCTTTCAATGCTATGCACTTGAAGGAAAGCAGCTAATTAAACCTCTCACCTGGTGAAGCAGAATTTGTTGCAAATGCTGTATTGTAGTTCTATGAAAAAAATGTCCTTTGAAAATACCTAATATTTTAGAAGTTGGCATTTCTAAACTCTGTCTTTTCCCTTCTTTGGTCTCAAATGTTTGTTTCACTAAATGTGATCAAATAGAAACGCTGTTGGAAATCTCTGAGCCGTTGCTTTCAGGTTTTCTGAAGATATAGCCGTGCAAGATTTTGCAGAAAGCCACGAAACCTTTCATGACACTGTCCCACAGCACGACCAGCTTCAGCTGCTGCCCCGTGAGGAAACCTGGGTCATTCAGCACAGGGCTGGGCTGTACCCAGAGGAGACTTCAGAGCCCTCCTGCAGTCATTCCCTCGTAGCTCCTGGCAGCTGTTGCTTCACAGCTCAGGACACTGCCCAGAGCCCTCCTCCACCACCCTCCTCAGTAAGTGCTAGAAAACAACACCGCTATAAACCTCCTCTCACAGTCTGTTGCTAAATGCTGGGCTTACGTGGATACTTCCAGCCCTTTCCCAGCAGCCACTTCCCCTGGCTGCTCTGGCTGAATTGCTCAGAAATTTCCTCTTTGGAGGAAAGCTCTCGGACTAGGGGGGATTAGAGCCTGGGCTCCCCAGAGAGTACAGTACCCCCAGCACACCTTGCATACACAGAACATTGCAAAATTGATTGCAGGATCATGACCCTGGTTTCTGACATTTCACATTAAACTGCTTTAATGATCATTCTGCAGTGTCACTGCAAAAGACAGCAAAGGTTATCTGTTGCTCTCTCAACACTGTTCTGTTCTTTCATGAAAGAACACTTCCCTAAACCAACACTTTCAGGAGCACTTGATCTTGCTAAGAGCTGTACACATACCAGGAGGTTCTCTGCCCTGATTGATCTGCATGTAGAAATTTCTCTCTTATTTGAAGTGCAAGCTGGGAAAAAGAAACTGTCTTGAAAACTTTAAACATCAGGCCATGGTTTGAGATTTATTTGGCCCCTATTATGTATGTAGTGTGGGAGATTATTTCAGAGCATTTATCACATGGAAACTTCAGAAAAAAGCGTGCTCTTCACTTGATGGACAGCAGCCCTTTGGAAGAGCAGGGATCGTTTCCCCCATCTCTTTTTTTTTTTAGGAAGATGGTTTAGCTCACAGTTTGTATTCAAACTGCAGAATAGCCCTGGTGCCACAACCAACGTGACGCAGAGACTGAAAGATCCCCTGAAGAATCTGACTTTTGTGAAAGACCAATTCCGAACGGGTGCTTCCTCCTCGAGGCACTCACAAATACAGAGAACATACTTCACGCGCGAATACGAGCCAAGAGTATCTTTGTTTGCAGAAAGTCGCCTTGTTTTTCTTATCTTCAGAACGAGGCGAGGTCCTTCCGTCGTTCACATCGCTCAGAAATAACTGCTTAAATAACGTTTAAGATACATGTGCTGCTGGCATACACCCCAGAGGAGAAGGG